>NC_141693.1:1366709529-1366714529 GCF_964263255.1 Lissotriton vulgaris
GGGAGATTCAACCGCCTCTGTGCCCTCCCCGGGCACCCATTCTCAGCCGCCCCTCGGGGCACACCGGGGCGGTTGAAGGAGGGACTGGTCCCCCTGCTCTCTGCGCGACTGTTAACTGGGCAGACTGTTCTCAGAGCACCCGACCGCGTTGCACACTGGGCAGCGATGTCGGTTACCCACCCGACCCGTCTTGAAACACGGACCAAGGAGTCTAACACGTGCACGAGTCAAAGGGCCGAGCGAAACCTTGTGGTGCAATGAAGGTGAGAGCGGGCGCGCGCCGGCTGATGTGGGATCCCTCTGTGCTTCCAGCGGCGGGCGCACCACCGGCCAGTCTCGCCCACTCTGTCGGGGAAGTGGAGCATGAGTGTGGGTGATAGGACCCGAAAGATGGTGAACTATGCATGGGCAGGGAGAAGCCAGAGGGAACTCTAGTGGAGGTCTGTAGCAGTCCTGACATGCAAATCGGTCGTCCAACCCGGGTATAGGGGCAAAAGACTAATCAAACCATCTAGTAGCTGGTTCCCTCTGAAGTTTCCCTCAGGATAGCTGGTGCTTGGAGCCCCCAGTTTTATCAGGTAAAGCGAATGATTAGAGTTCTTGGGGCCGAAACGATCTCAACCTATTCTTAAACTTTAAATGGGTGAGAAGCCTGTCTCGCTGGCGTGGAGCCGGGCATCGAATGAGAGTACCTAGTGGGCCACTTTCGGTAAGCAGAACTGGTGCTGCAGGATGAACCTAACGCTGGGTTAAGGCGCCCAATGTCGACGCTCATCAGACCCAGAAAAGGTGTTGGTTGATATAGACAGCAGGACAGTGGCCATGGATGTTGGAATACGCTAAGGAGTGTGTAACAACTCATCGGCCGAATCAACTAGGCCTGAAAATGGATGGCGCTCTAGTGTCAGGCCCATACCCGGCCGTCGCTGGCGCTGAGAGCCCCAGGGGCTAAGCCCCAACGAGTAGCAGGGCCGCTGTTGTACGCACAGAAGCCCAGGGCGAGGGCCCGGGTGGAGCCGCCGCAGGTGCAGATCTTGGTGGTAGTATCAAATATTCAAACGAGAACTTTGAAGGCATAAGTGGAGAAGGGTTCCATGTGACCAGCAGTTGAACATGGGTCAGGTGGTCCTAAGAGATGGAACTGGAGTGGCGGAGACGGGCCCCCTCGCGGCGTCCAGTGCGGTAACGCAAACGATCCCAGAGAAGTCAACGGGAGCCCCGGGGAGAGTTCTCATTTCTTTGTGAAGGGCAGGGTGCCCTGGAATGGGTTTGGGCCCAGAGAGAGAGGTCCGAGCCTTGGAAAGCATCGCGGTTCCGGCGGTGTCCTGTGAGCTCTCGCGAGCCCTTGAAAATCCGGGGGAGATGGTGTAAATCTTGCTCCGGGCCGTACCCATATCCCCAGCAGGTCTCTAAGGTGAACAGCCTCTGGCATGTTGGTACAATATAGGTAAGGGTAGTCGGCAAGTCATTTCCATAACTTCAGGATAAGAATTGGCTTTAAGGGCTGGGTCGGTCGGCTAGGGCGTGAAGCGGGGCTGGGCGCGTGCCACGGCTGGACGAGGCACCTCCCTCTGGGGCAGAGGCAACTCTGGATGCAAGCCGGGCCCTTCCTGTGGATCGCCCCAGCTGCGGTGGTTGCCTCTCCCAGTGCCACCTCCCCGGGTACCTCGGCTGGCACCTAGCCGCTGACTTAGAACTGGTGCGGACCAGGGGAATCGGACTGTTTAATTAAAACAAAGCATTGTGAAGGACCGAGGTGGGTGTTGACGCAATGTGATTTCTTACCAGTGCTCTGAATGTCAAAGTGAAGAAATTCAATGAAGCGCGGGTAAACGGCGAGAATAACTATGACTCTCTTAACCTATTCTCAGTTGTAGTGGCCTTTACCTCCCAGTGGTCCCACCGGTAACTGCCTCTGTAGTGCTAGTCTCTGCGTAGAGAAGGCTATAGAGACAGGCCAAACAAGGTTCTATCATGACAGCGAGCGTGATAGTGAGAAATGACAAAGCAAACAAACACAATTCCAGATAGGGTAGTTCCTGGAGAATAAAAACCCTGTTAAGATGGCATCAGGAGGTGCTGTCTTTTCCAGAAATCATTAACCTCCTCACCGAATTTGACAAACCAGCACCCGCTTCAAACAATGCAACAAGCAACAATGATTCAGATAGGCTCTAGTTCACCCTCCGTAGCAGAAGAAGGCACAACAGTAGACCTCAGCAAATCCATTGAGTTTGTGGCCTCTTCAGCCAAGAATGACATTGGTACAACAAACTTTGAAAATCTTCCCGCTGTGTACGAGGTCAGCAAAGATGTAATAACAAAGAAAAGTGACTACACAAAAAAAGTCACTTATTGGAAATACCCAAACGAAAAGTGTAAATATGACTTGTGTGGAGACATATTGGGAACTTTTAAAGAACTGAGAAAACATGTCTCCAACGAGCACAAAGGCTTCTATCTTAAAAGGTATTGCTCAAAATGTGACAAAGAAGCTAAATACCACAATATTGCTTGCCATTACGCCAAATGTAAAGGAAGACCTCAAAAAGGAGAGCTGCCGTTCCTGTGCAGCTTCTATGACCTCAGATTTGGAACAAAGATTGGTGTTTCACAACATGCTTGGCATGCGCATCCAAGAGCTCACAATGAGGCTAGACTAGCAGCTCTAGCAAGCAGCAAACTGCCAAAATTATGGTCACATGAAGAAATACTGCTATTGGCAGAATTGGAAAAAGTGTATGAAAACAAAAGAAATATAAATGCGCTGATGGTTCCATATTTTGACAAAAACACAAAACAAATTGCAGAAAAAAGAAGAGATAGAAGAGATAAGAGCAAAACATTGGCAAAAGATGTACTGCAAGCATCAAATGTTTCTGAAAATGACTCTTGCGGTGAACCAGAGGTTACAGTGAAAGTAACAACAGAAAAGCACAGAGACTTTAGCAATCACAAATGTGTGCAAAAAATCTAAAACTTTGATGAGCTGGAAGATAGAATCACAGAAAACGAGAAGTACACCCAAAACGTAGAGCAACACGATGCTGCTATGGATCTGATGGATGAGATAGTGACTTATATCTCACAAAACACCACTGATATAAGTCCTGCACCAGCAAGTGTACCAGCAAATGACCAGCAAGTGAACTCAATAATGAACCTATGAACTCTGCTCAAGATGAGCACCAGAATGCATCAGTAGGAAACATGATAATAAAAAAGACAAGAAAAACAGAAGGCTTAATCGGACACACAAGAAAAATTGTGCAAAAGCAAAGGGCAGTTATAAAGAATGCCAGGCAATGTTTAAAAAAGACAAAAAGAAAACTGCTAGGATTATCACTGATGGGGCAGAAGATGCCATTTGTCAGATCAGTGCTGATAACATTTGTCAATACTACAAAAGCATAATTGAAAAAAAAACAAGAAAAACACTAAATTCATGCCGATTGATCGGATACCGGAGGAATACGAAATTAGAAATGTATGTAAAGAAATAACACGGCTCGAAATAACGTATGCCTTCGAGGACTCCGATTTAAAGAAAGCAGTGGGGCCTAATGAGATTGGTCTGAATGACTTGTATAAAGTGCACAGCAGACAACCAAGACTGCTGCCCAGAATTTTATCGTGTTTGTTGTTGATGAGAAGAGTACCTGAAAGTATCAAAAAGAACCGATCAATATTGATACCCAAGAATGTACCGATTAGTGAACTTAAAAAAATCTGTAATTGGAGCCCAATTACCATTGGTACTGCATTCATGAAGTTATTCACAAAAATATTAACTAAAAGACTCTCATTTTTTTTTATTGAATACGAGACAAAAAGGCTTCATGAAGGTGAGAGGTTGTCTCGGGAATCTGACTCTCCTGCTAAATATCATAAAAGGGGCATGAAAAAACAGTCACTCATTAGCAGTAGTGTTCATAGATATCTCAAAAGCCTTCGACTCTGTCAGCCATGGTCATTATACAGAGTCTCGCAAGGCACAGAGTTCCATCATACATCAGAGACATAATAAAAGACTTATACACTGACTCAACAAAGATTTTCAAGGTAAAGAACAATGAAGCAACTCCTGAAATAACAATTAAATCTGGGGTTAAACAAGGTGACTCTTTATCCCCAGTACTATTTAACATTGCCATGGATCCTCTGATCTGTGATCTTCAGAAAAACGGCAAGGGCTTCACATTTTGATCAGATGGTCTTATTGAGCAAATGACTGCTCTCGCCTTTGCCGATGACATCACAGTACTCAGCAGCACCTGGGAAGGAATGAGTACAAATCTGAAAATCATTGAAAAGTTCAGTAAAACAACAGGATTAAAACTTAATGTGAAAAAGACACATGGATTTTATATCAGTCACCATAAAGATAAAATTTTGATTAACAACTGTAAACCATGGCAGTTTGAAAAAGAAAATATTGAAAACATTCATCCTGGAGAAAGTGAGAGATACCTCGGATTGAACTTTGATCCACACACTGGCCATACAAGCAACAACAAAATTAATGAGGTTCTTGTTAATTGGGCTCAAAAACTTGATAATCTACCACTTAAGCCCACGCAGAAAATAGTACTTTTGTGTCGTTACTTGGTCCCTAAACTATCATTCAAATTGGAAGTGACAGGAACAGAAGCTAAAACTTTAAATGTTCTGGATCAAACAATAACAAAGTATGTCAAACATTTTCTACACCTTCCTGCATACACATGTGCTGGTCTCCTATATTCGAAAAGATCATTTGGGGGACTCAGTATTCCAAAACTATGTACACAAATTGGTCTCAATAAAGTCAATAGTTTATTGTATCTCAGGGCAGCTCCAGATCTGTACATAGCTCATCCATTCATGTATGCAGGGGAAGAAATAATGAAAAAATTGATAACACCATCAAAACGTACAAACTCAACATTTTAGACTGAAGGTTTCTGAGTTATGATTTGAATTTCTTAGCAACATATGATTGGAGAAAAGAAGAATTTGAG